>NW_026897984.1:0-41214 GCF_033153095.1 Gastrolobium bilobum | reverse complement strand
CATAATTCTTTTGTTCACTATTTAGGATTTTACTGGCATAGTAAATGACATGCAATAATTTATTCACTCTTTGGCTAGTACCACACCTACAGCATAATCACTGGCATCACACATTAATTCAAAGGGCAATGAAAAATCAGGTGCCATCATGATAGGTGCAGTGATCAACTTCTCTTTCAAAATATGAAATGCATGTAGACATTCATCATCACACATAAACTCTTGGTCTTTGACCAACAACTTGCATAAAGGCTTGGCAATTTTTGAAAAATCTTTAATGAACCGCCTATAAAACCCTGCATGACCAAGAAAACTCCTCACACCTTTGACATTGACAGGTGGAGGAAGTTTCTCTATCATAGAGATTTTTGCCTCATCTACTTCTATTCCTCTCCTAGACACCTTGTGTCCAAGAACAATTCCTTCAGTCACCATGAAGTGACATTTTTTCCAGTTCAAAACCAGATTACAATCTTGACATCTTTTTAAAACAGAATCCAAATTTTCCAGACATGCATCAAAATCAGAACCAAATACAGAAAAATCATCCATGAAGATTTCTATATATTTCTCTACCATATCAGAAAAAATGGAAAGCATGCACCTTTGAAAAGTGGCAGAAGCATTGCATAAGCCGAACGACATCCTCTGGTATGCGAAAATTCCATATGGGCATGTAAATGCAGTCTTCTCCTGATCCTTCGGAGCCACAGCTATCTGATTGTAACCTGAATAACTGTCCAAGAAACAATAGAAGGCATGTCCTGCCAACCTCTCCAACATCTGATCCAAGAACGGAAGGGGAAAATGGTCCTTCCTTGTTGCCTTGTTCAGTCTCCGATAGTCAATGCACATCCTCCAGCCAGTGATTGTCCTTGTGGGAATCAATTCATTCTGCTCATTCTTCACCACAGTCATTCCCCCTTTCTTGGGTACTATTTGAACAGGACTCACCCAAGCACTGTCTGAGATAGGATAAATCATCCCAGCATCAAGTAGCTTCACAACCTCCTTCCTCACTACCTCTTTCATAGTGGGGTTGAGTCTCCTCTGTGGTTGCCTTACTGGTTTGACTTCATCTTCCATTAAGATTTTGTGGGTGCAGAAAGAAGGATTGATACCCTTAAGATCTGAAAATTGCCATCCCATAGCTGTTTTATTCTTCTTGAGTACCTGGATCAACTTCATTTCTTCACTCTCAGATAACATTGCATTGATGATTGCTGGATATGTTTGATCATCCCCAAGGAACACATACTTCAGATTTGAAGGTAGTTCTTTACGCTCTACCTTAGGTGCTCCCACAGGAATGTCATCTATCTTTTTATCAAGCTCTTCCACTACTGGTTCCTCGTGATAATTTTCTGTACTTGTCTCCTCAAGAAATCTATCTTCCTCCAATGAAGAGTCTTCTTCTTTATTCACTTCTTCCACCATTTCCTGTATGACATCAATACTGAAACAATCCTCCACATCAACAGGATGTTTGATGGCTTCAAAGACATCAATTGTAACTGTTTCTTCATCCACTCTTAGCATCAACTTCCCTTGTTCAACATCTATCAGGGATTTTGTTATTGCTAAGAATGGTCTTCCTAGGAGTAAAGGACTTTCAGTATCCTCTTCCTCCATATCAAGTATCACAAAATCCACAGGAAAAATAAACTTGTCCACCTTAACTAACACATCTTCTACTAATCCTTTTGGTCTTTTAATAGATCTATCTGCTAGATGCAGAATAACATTGGTATCCTTCAACTTATCTATCCCCAATGCCCTACAGACAGACAATGGCATCAAATTTATACTTGCCCCCAAATCACATAGTGCTTTACCAAATTCCACATCCCCAATTGCAATAGAAATGCTAAAGCTCCCTGGATCCTTCAACTTTGGAGGTAATTTCTTCTGAATCAGAGCACTAAACTCCTCTGTCAAAGCCACCGTCTCACCATCCTTTAACTTCCTCTTCTTAGATAGAAGATCCTTCATAAATTTTGCATAGTGAGGCATGTTCTCCAGGGCTTCAGCAAATGGTATGTTTATCTGCAATTTCTTGAAGATATCCAGAAATCTTGCATAGTGCTGTTTCTGAATCTCTTGCTTCAATCTCTGAGGGTAAGGAACTTTGGCATATGGAGACAAAGTAACTGGCTGGTCCTGCTTGTCAGCCATCTTCTTCTTCTCCCACTTCATTGTCTTCTTGGGCACACCATCATTTTCAACTACCACATCTTTTTCTTCCTTATCTTCCTTCACTGTTTCTTTTTCTTTATTTCCCTTCACCTTCTCTACTCCATCATCAGAGATTACATCTTCAACCACAACCTCTTCTTCATTCTTCTTATCTTCAACATTCTTTTTCACCTGTTGAAGCACCAACCCACTTCTTGTCATGATTGCTTTGCAGTGCTCCTTAGGATTCACCATTGTATCACCAGGAGACTTCCCTTGTGATCTCTCAGATATCTGTCTTGATAGCTGACCAATCTGGGTCTCCAGATTTCTGATAGATGCTTCCTGATTTCTGAATGAAGTCTTGGTCTCTTGCATGAATGCAAACGTTTCCTCTCTGAATGAATTAGACCCCTGAATGTAGTCTTGAGTAGTCTTAGATAACTGAGCAAAGGCTTTTTCCCATGCAGCAGTGTCACTTGGCTGTGATGAGTGTGTTGGAGGAGGATGTAGTGGAGGATTCAATTGATGGTTGGAACTATAACTAAACCCTGGGTGCTGATTCTTGTTCTTCCATGGTGGCACATACAAATTTTGCCCCTGGTTGTTGTAATTCCTCTGGTTGTGATGGTCATAACACACTCCATTAACTTCTGCATGTTCTGGTGATCCCCCATAGTCACATTCCTCTGTCACATGGTCTTTGCCACATATAGCACACACACAATTGGTATCCACAGAAGCAACCTTTTATGAGGATAGTTGCTTAGTGAGAGCATCCAACTGTTGTTGTTGCTGTTTCTGTGTCTGCATCAACTGGTCATTCTTTGCCAACAAAGCATCATACCCACCCAGCTTAATGATCCCTGTCTTTCTGTCAGTCACTGGGGCATTATCAAATTCCTGAGATGCCAATGATTCAAAAATATCCAAAGCCTCTTGAGGAGTCTTGGTGGTCAATAAACCCCCAGCAGTGGCATTCACCAATGTTCTGGTGTTGGTTGTCAACCCTTTGAGGAATATTGCTGCTTGATTCCACATTTCTATTCCATGCCGTGGACATTTCCTCAATAAATTCTTGAATCTCTCCCAAGCCTCATAAATGGATTCTGATTCTTTTTGCTTGAAGCCTGTGATCTCTTCCTTCAACTTTTCCCTCTTGGATGCTGAAAAGAATCTGGCCAAGAACTTGGTTTGCAGATTATCCCAAGTTATTATACTCCCCTGAGGCAATGACTGCAACCATCTCCTTGCATCATCCTTCAGTGAATGAGTGAATAGTCTCAGCAGAATTGCATCCATTGTGACACCATTAATTTTCACAGTATCACTCAACAACAGAAAATTTTCTATATGCAAGTAAGAGCCCTCTGCACTGGTTCCAGCAAACTGCTCCTTCTACACTAACTGTACCAATGCAGGCTTCAATTCGAAGTTATTTGGCTCTACTGTAGGGCGCACAACACTACCAATCGGAGGAATCACTGCAGGAGTCATGTAATCTCCCAGTGTCCTCTGTGGTGGTTGCATATGATTTTCTGCCATAATTTCTACTTGGTTGACAACACTGGATTCACCCATTTCTTGAGACTGTCTTCTTTGTCTTGCTGCCCTTCTTTTTTTCCTCAAAGTCTTTTCTAATTCTGGATCATACAACAAGAAGTTTGGATCAATAGTACCTCGCATACACCAGAATCAAAATTGACCAGAAATTTAACACAAAATAAAATGCTGAAAATAAAAGGATTCAATCTCAGATTTCTATGGTATCAATCAATGTTGAAAAACAAATCCCCGGCAACGGCGCCAAAAACTTGTTGCGGATCTAGCAAGTGTACTAGTTGGACAAGTAATAAAATGATGAGTAAAGATCATTCCCATAGAGATTTGTATTCAATCACCAATTAACCATAGAAAACTAATTTGAATCAAACAAAAGTTTATAAAAATCATGAATGTTTTGTCACCAGAAAATTGATTTGAAGTAACAGAATATCTAAAATCTGAAGTAAGATTTAATAAAAACAAGTAGTCAGAAAATAACTTCCCTCAACAATAAACTCATGTAAAAACTGACCATATGATGAATTCTTTTTCATGTGATGTTAATCAACCTTTTACTTATCATCAAGATGTAATCCTTTACTACCCTGATAGATATATTAATCAGAAACCCCAATCCCTTAGTGATTCCTTTCTTAATTCATACATTAAACACTAAAGTCTTAAGATTACATCAGAACTCTAGCATCAATCCCTTGAGTACTAGAATCCTGATGATGAGATCACCAAATATAGGAGTAGAAAGAATTGAATAAGAAAATCTCATATCAACACATGAAAAATACTTCATCATATTAATCAAACATACATAAGATTATCATTAAGTTCAATTGAATTCAGACCACAATGACTCTACTCAGACATAACTAAAGAATACACAAGAGAAGAAAGATCAAACTCCATTGCCATGCAATGAATCTTCAATCTCCAAGTACAATTACATAAGAAACTAACTAATACAAGAACTAAGTCCTAAAGAAGTTTAGAGAGAAGTCAAATCAGAGAATCTGATGTAAGAGAGAGAGAGATAATCCAGATTTTTTTGAAAAAGAGAAGGCCCTTGCCTTATATAGTTTTACAAATTCAAACAGAAAAACTAGCATGGGCGCTAAAACGTTCATGAGTGAGCGTTTTAGCGTCCATGCTTGACGGATGCCCAACTGCTTCAAACTGACTCCAGCGCTAAAACACTTGGTTTGGACGTTTTAGCGTTGGAGAGCAGAGTCTTTTTCCAACAGCAGGGCGCTAAAACGCTTGATCAGGAAGTTTTAGCGCCCAAGACCAGCAACTTTTTGTCCTCGGATTGCAGCAGCGCGCTAAAACGTTCTGTGTGGACGTTTTAGCGCTCAGCACCAGCAAGTTTTGGCTTCTTTCTGCAGCAGGGCGCTAAAACATTCTGGATAAACGTTTTAGCGCTCAACACTTAGAATTTTTCTCTTCTTCAGAATCTTCTTCCTTCTCCCAGCTACCTTTTAATCTTGCTTTTCCTACAAGAATAATACAAATTTTCAATAAAGCTTCTTGAACTTGTAGTTGAGGACATTCTAGGATATTAACCTCTTTTTCCATCATTCAATCACACAAATTGATACTAATTCATGCTGAAAAACCTGATGAACTAAGGGTTTATCAACATACTGGATATAAAAAAACTAAGCAAAATGTCCATAGTCCATCACCATACATAACAGTTATAGTCTAGCTCGGTCAATGATCACGCCCACCAAATCTGATATCATGCACAAACGGCGACAAATTACATCGAAGTCGAGCCTCCCTAGTCGAGTTCCTCCTAATACCAACATCACCGTTGGCCTCATCAACAGAATCCTGATCATCGTCATCTGCCATCAATTGCTCTATACTCTCCTGCAACATCTCAGGTAGAGGACCTCCATGGGGGTGCTGCATGGCACAGGGGAAAATGATGCAGGTGTGGCCATGTAAGTGGGCTCCCACGTGGGCCTGTAATCGTGTACAATGTCCTTTATCCCGGGCGCACTCTGGCTACTGCCCTCTCCATGGTACACGGGCACCAAAGGCGATGGTTAAGTCTGGCCGACAGCAGGTGGGGCTGTGTAAAATGGTGGATATACATGCACCCCCATGAGAGGTGCTGTACTATACTGTGTAAACCCATATGGCAAATAATACGGCTGCGATGGACCTGTAGGATAACAGGGTGCATAAAATATATCAAGGGGTCGCGCTAGAATAGGTGGCACACACATAAGCATTTCCACAATGGCCAGATGACTGTGGTGCAGAGGAAATCCCTCAACTCTAGCACGTCAGGATCAGTGGCTGTCATGAGGTGGGACCTGTGTGTTTTGGATAGTAGGTGGTGGCAAATCCTCCCCCGGCTCAGTGATTCTATCAACCTAATGGATGACAGACAGAGCTCGCTCAACCTCATGTCGCATCCTATAGAAGGAGAACGAATCTTGAACCTCTGGCTGCACCATGTGAAGCATAGTCTCAACACAATCCTTCTGCAGTTGATATTCAATACAGAAATGTATTAGTAGTAAGTCAAACAAATGTACAAATATTATTATTTAAAACAACTAAACCAGAGACATACCACAACATGATTCTCAGCAGCTCTTTGAGTGAGCCAGCGTCGGGTCACTCTCCAATACCACTGAATGTACGGGCTCTTTTTTTTTTTTTGATATCAATGTACGGGCTCTTAACTAAAAAGTGAGGGTGACCATCCAATTGTTGAAGATTATGAACAACTAGATTATCCTTGTCGTCCCACTTTGCAATAAACTGAGCATACCGATCAATCCAATCCACATCCGGCTTCCCCCTCAAAGAAGTGGTCGACATATCTTGCGGGCACTCAATAGGAGAAGCCAAAATCGGCTACCTGTAACCAAACTGTCTAAGGACTCTGTCGAGCTGCTAGTAGATGACAATGTGGTAATAATCAAGTGGACACACCGCCAACCACCTATGCGACTACTCAGGTGTCAGCCTAGACCCGTCATAACCCTCGCACGTCATCCAAACAATCTCGTGCCTACGTATAACATCCAAGCGATGGCGAATCCTGGGCAGGTTGGCGGCTCTATGCTGCTGCTGATCGTATGTATTAAATCTGCAAAACATAAAAGTAAAAAAAGCAACAACAATAGCTAACAAAATTAACTTGTGTAATTAATTTAACATACCTATGACCATATATAGCATCTGGGTCTAACACGTGCGGGGCCCCGAGAGATATCCTCTGCAATTAGGTCCACGCCCATAGCTGAATAAGCAAAACACACCCACCCATCTCTGAGCGTGCAATGTCTGTCACGATTGATAACTCGCGGTATAAACGGGAAAGTACAACTGAAACCCAACCAAAAGTGCCTGCTCGCGAAAACTCATCGAGAAATAGTAAAAATCGAGCCGGCACAAACTGGAGCCAATTTCCACAAACAACATCCCGCCTAAGATGTGTATAATCAATGTGCGCGTGTACCTAATGCGCTCAACCTCCGACCCAACATGCGAACCATAATGACCAAAGCGATGCCACAACCACTGAAGGCTCACCTGTCTACCCGACAACTCACGATCTGTTTGTGGCTGAACACCCAGGTATTCAACTACTATCTGTCGCCAATCATATTATCCAGCACGACCAAAGACAACGTCACCATTCGTGGGCAAACCCAACAGATGGTGAACAATCCTCTAGGGTGATCGTCATCTCACCATGCGCCATATGAAATGTCTGCGTCTTAGGGCGCCAACGCTCAACAAGAGCGAAAATAAGGGCATGGTCAATCTGAAACAATAAAAGTGGGTGGTGTTTTAAAATAAATAGAATTAAATGAAAATTAATAAAAAGACAACAAAAAATAAATACTTACATCGTGGTTGCGCAGACGCGCAACATAACAGAATCCATCCTGCCTCAAGTACGGCTCAATATCATCGGGTATGTTCAGCGGGTCATGTATGGCGGCATATCTGATATTGAGTTGCCGATTGCCCTGCCCATTCCAAACATATGTGGAAATGTGTTTCTCGTGTAAAGTTAGGAGAGATGTATCAATGGGGCTAGGTGAAATGACACTACGTGGAGATCTTAGCGAGCCAGGAGCTACGGGCTCCTGCTCCTCATGGGGAGATCAAACAAGCCGTGAATCCGGCGGGGAATCATGCGGAGACTCCACGAATCTATTTGAAAAAAATTATACAAGTAATTAATTAACAGTTCTACAATAATTTAAATTAACATAAACAGATTTAAACGCAATTAATTAACAGACATATATTAAATTCATATACATTAACACTCCTAAAAATAACTAATTAATTATTCTAAAATAATTTAAATTAATATACACTAAATTAAACTAAAATAAATAACAAACATAAATTTAGTTTAATTCATTAATACTACTAAATTATATTAATTCTTTAATAGTTACAAATAATTTAACTTAGCATAAATTAATTGAAATTAAATTATTATAATTTAACACTCCTAAATTTAATTACTTTAACGCTCACAAATAATTTAAATTAATAGACTAAATAAAAGTAAATGAATTAACAAATATACATTAAATTTAATTCATTAACACCGCTACATTATATAAAATTTTCAACATTTACGAATAATTTAACTTAACATAAAGTAAATTAAATGAAAATAAATAACACTCCTAAAAATAATTAATAGCAGTTATAAAATAAGTAATTAATCGTTATAAAAAAATTAATTAATATAGACTAAATTAAACAAATTGAATTAACAAACATAAATTACATTTGATTAGTTAACAACCCTAAATTAAATTAACTAACCTAACAATTCAAAAAAATTTAACATAACACAAACTAAATTAAATGAATTAAGTTAAAACACCTAAAAATAACTAATTTATTTATTTAAAATAATTTAAATTAATATACATTGAATTAAACTAAAATAATTAACAAACATAGATATAGTTTAATTCATTAACACTACTCAATTATATTAAATTTTTTAACGGTTACAAATAATTTAACTTTGAATAAATTAAATTAAATCAACACTCCTAGAAATGAGCAATTGATAATTCTAAAATAATTTAAATTAATTTATACTAAATTAAACTACATTAATTAAGAAACATAAATCTGATCAAATCCATAAACACTCAAAAGTTATATTAAATACCTTAACAGTCTAAAATAATTTAACTTACATAAATTAAATTAAAAATTTAAATTAATTAACACACATAAATTAAATTACATTATTAATCCTTAACTAAATTATTTTAACATAATTTATTTAGACACTCGTATATCTTTAAATAATGTTATCTGTCCTAGGGTCTAATAATTTAGACTAATAAATTAATAAATATCTAAATACATCACCTATCCTAGAATTTAATTACTACACTAATATCCAATATCATCTTATCTATTACATAAAATAACATTATTTAAATTTAAAACAATAAATAAATTATACTGGAATTTTTTTTTTACTAACCTGAGAACACAATGGAAATTGGTTGTAATACAAAGAGTCTATAAAGCAAAACAAAAAACACAAATTGAAATAAAAATATTAAATAAAATTGCTCTAAAAAAACCTATGTAAAACCGGATGCTAAAGACGAAGGGGAAGGGGGACCGACAGATGTTATGAAAAGAGAAAAGAAGGAAAGTTGGAACAGGCAGAAGAAAGGGAAAGGAAAAAGGGGGGACGAGAGATAGGGAAAGGGGGGAGGGACTAGAGAGAAAGAGGGAGGGGGACCCTTTTTACAAGTGGTGGGGTCCACTAAAATCGCTGAGCAGCGCAACGGGTTTGAAAAGTGTGGTGACATGTGTCACACATGCATGTAACCAGCTACTCAGTCCAACGAGTTTACCATAGTGTGACACGTGTCACATATGCGTTGAGTGCTTCAACAGTCGCCACGTAACCAACTACTCAGTTCAGCAATTTTGGTCACCTAATATGCCACGTAGCCCAGTGTAACGCCTAGCCACTTGCAAGCATTATTGACTATCCCTACATACTAACACGAGACTTTTCAGCATGCTTTGTCCTCATTCGCACACTTCCCGTGAAAACTTCTTAGGAGGTCACCCATCCCAGAATTACTGCAAATCAAACACGCTTAACTGTGGAACTTTTCTGTTCTGGGTGAAAAGTAGATGCATCTTGTTAGTATAGGTAGTACTAATTAATTCTTAAAAGTTATTCCCAACTGTACCGTCCCATGCCAGCACAGTCTCTAGAATCCATCTCTTTCGAGTGTTGATTCAATTAATTCATGTAACCCCGCCGCTGGAAGCCTGTCAAGAGCCGCTCCTTGTCTGTGCCCATGCGCACCATGCCCTTGCACACCGGCGATCACTCCCCGTCCTCGTCAGCGCCCGGGATGTTACATGCCCACCAGCTTCCGCCTGATTCGTCCTCGAACCACACCGTGCTAGAAGAGAGGCCCTGCACTGATACCACTTGTAACGCCTGGCCACTTGCAAGCATCAATGACTATCCCTACACACTAACACGAGACTTTTCAGCGTGCTTTGTCCTCACTCGCACACTTCCCAGGAGGTCACCCATCACAGAATTATTGCAAGTCAAGCACACTTAATTGTGGAGTTCTTCCGTTCCGGGCTACCGAAAAGTATATGCGTCTTGTTAGTATAGGTAGTACAAATTAATTCTTATAAGTTATTCTCAACTGTACCGTCCCATACCAGCACAGTCTCTGGAATTTCTCTCTTTCGGGTGTTGATTCGATTCATTCATGTACCCCCGATGTTAGAAGCCTGCCAGGAGTCGTTCTTTGTTTGTGCACTTGCGCACCGGCGATCACTCTCCACCCTCGTCAGCGCCAGGGATGTTATACCCAACGTTTTAGGCCACGTGGCAGACTGTGGTAGGAGTTGTCTGCCACGTAATCTCACTGCATTACGCAGTGGCTTACGTGGCCAAGGAGCTGCTGCCACGTGGCCAATCCTAACTTGCCACATGCTGTAGCGAGATTGCTGACTTCGCAGTTTGGTAAAATTTTTCAAAAGCGTGGCATGCTGGTAATATTTTGTGTCAATAGTGGCAATTTGGTCGTGCCCTCTCCCCCCCCAAATGTCCCTTATACCTGCAATGTTGTTCTTCAAGAGCTTAAGGAAAGTGAAGAACGCTGTGAAGTTCCACAACTACGGTTTGAAGATCAAGAGGCACGCTAAGAAGAGGAAGCTTCTGAATTATGTGGTGGTGGAGCAACGTTTCTTTGTTATTATGGTTTCTCTGGTGAATGACGACCACCCTTCGCATAACGTGACGGTGGGACAGAGGTATGTGAAGGAGGTTTATGAGATTTTGAGGAAGAGTCCTCCGAAGAAGGAGATGGCGATTTTAATTACTTATGATGAGCATGGTGGTTTTCCACATCGACCAATAAATAAAAGGAAATCAGTTTATAAACCTTAAGGGTGTGTTTGGTACAAGAGAAATTTTTTGGTGACCGGGAATCATGATTAATGGGAATTCAGTAGAAATTGAGTTTACTTGGAATCTTACGAAAGAGGTGTTTGGTTCGCCAAAATATTACCGGGAATATTGGGTAAAAATTACTGATTCCATATTTGGTTTAGAACGAAATATGAGGTTATTTTACAAAAATAACCCCAAACTATTTTTACTTTTGTAATTGATAGATTGGGTCTAGGGGTATTTTTGTCTCAAAATTTATTATTGTGCTTTCCTTTTACTTGTATTCTGATTGGTATTCCGAATTACCATATTATTTTTGGTAATCTGAATACTGATTTTTCTTTATAAATCAAATTACCGGTAATCCTTGGATATCCGGGAATCGTAATTTATTCCTTCTACCAAACGTGGTAATTACATTTACCAAAGAAGGATTACCGGTAATCCTCTTCAAAAACCTGAAACAAACACCCCCTAAGGACAAATCCATGATAACTTGTGTAGTTTTGCTTGATTTAGCGGCTGGGTAAACAACGAGTATATCTATAAATAAAAAATAACAAATAAATATTAAAAACTAAAATAGCACATGACACCCTGCAATTCCAACGTGATAAAAGTACAAGACTTTTTAAAAAACTAATCATTAATTAAGATAGATTTAATTCAAAAAAATAAATAATTATGTAATATGAGTTTATGTAATCTATACAAGTAATATATATATATAAAAGGAAAAAAACTTCTCCTTTTATGGGAAAAGTGTCATCTCATGTCTAATTTAGTTCGTTTTGCGTGCTATTTCTTTCTCTCTCTGCTTTTGAAGGTGGGACCACCTTATTTTAGGTCAACTGCATAGTTGAAACTTCTCATATGAAATGAGAAGTTCAAAGCCCATACATATATATCCACCTAATAGAAAACATAATAACTATAGAGGAAAATTCGAGAGAAAAGAGAGTAAACCGAGAAGAGAAAGGAAGAGAAAACAGAAGAACAAGAGCAGAAAAAAGAAAGAAAGGTAATATTGAGAGAGTAAAATCGTCTCTCATTTTTTCTCTTCTTAATTATTCTTCTAAAGTCGATTTTTAGCTTTGATAATGTTGTTATTCTGCCAAACTCTTTTCTTTAGATTCTCTTATATTTTATTTTATTCTTTGATTTTATTATTATCTTTCATTTAGACTTTAAATTCTTTTGCAAGTACCTTCAGTTTTAAAATTTTATTTATTTTCAAAGATGGATTATCAGACTGATAAATTATTTGGTACCAAATAAATACAAAGAGTGTGTAATTTTTAATTGTTGATGCTGCTGTGAACTGACTCACAAAGTTTCAGGATCAAACAGTTATAGGGTAAAGGACGCCTTATCATGGCTTGAGCTCCGCTATACAGAACTTTTCACATGCAGAGACCTACAAAATTGGGCATTTAATTAGCTTCAATTAAATATTACACAATTTATTATTTGTTATTACTTCATTTTATGAAATTATTTGAGAGTGATATTTTCAGTTACTACTACTATAATGGTTATAGTTAAAAAACCTCAATATTACTGAGATTTTTCTCACGTTTGTTTTATGCTAACCTTTCCAGATAAGCATCATGCCTAGTTTATGTCTTACCGATGAAAGATGGACTGTTACTATTTACTTTTATGAAAACCTCTGAGAATTTTATATAGTGGTAGGAAATCAAGGAACAATGACTATATTTTATCCGAACAGTATAGAAACTTATACCTATATATTAGACTGAATAAGACTTATGTAATGTATAAATTTGTAACTTTAAGTAGTTAGGAATATAATATATGTATTGTACTAATGTAAAATAGCTTAGGATGTAGAATAGTTGAATGTAAAATATATGTATCTAACTTAGTACATGTATAAAGTAACTTGAGAAAGTTTGTATTATCTATTTATGAAACCCTGTTTCCAATTCTCAAAATGTTGCATCTTTGGATAAAAAGGTAACAAAACATTGAAAGCTCGAAGATAAGTTCTGATTCAGATGATGGAGATGAGGTCTATCTAGATGTTCTTGATACACTTTCTCATTGTTCATGAGCTGTAGTATGAGTGGATGGCATGATCAAGATGTTCAACCATCTGAAAGTTTCTCAAGTGATCAACAAACTCGTGATTTCATGATTGCATGCAGCTAAGGCATTATCATCTGAAGCACCTCAATATGCTTCAAGGAAGCCACTTGTAATTTTTTTGTACAAGAACAATAATAACAGCTAAAGAAAGTAGTGAATACAGATGTATCCAAATAAAAGTAGTGAGTACAGAAAGGTCTCGTCCCCTTAATCAGCGTTGGCCAAAAGCCTTGGGGCATTACATTACACCCAAGATATTGGTAGAGAAGGGAGCAAGACGGAAGTGATGATTAGCATGTGAGAACTCTGATCCTGAACCTATCTATGAAAGCCTTATTGTTGAGAAAACTCTACATGTAAATTATGTACATAAGGTTAAGTCTCAAGCCAATCAGAGGGGATGATTTTGAGACTTTGAGAAGAGACAGTGGCATTTATAAGAATCCTTCTCTAGATTTTGGATGTGAAAGCAGCATTACAACCTAACAAATGAATTTAAACATTTATATTAAATTAAATACTAATAAATATTTTATAACTCATAATGAATACAGTCATCAATGGCATAGCAACTCTCTTGTTTATAACACAATTCACCTTTTCCATCTTGAGAATACAAGACTTAACGAAAGAAGTAACAAATACGACGTGCTTATAATTTAATTTACACTGGACTAATTCTATAAATTTTGGATGTCATATTTATGTTGGAATTTAGTTTACTATTATTTTTTAAATCAAGGTTCGATGTTCGTACTTCTGAAGAACAATGTGCGGTAGACAAAGACCTAGGCATGTTGTCTCTTTCAAATGTAACAACAATTTCCAACTAGTGCTAGTTTTGCTTCTTTGATGAACTAGGCAAAGCCATCAATAAGCTAAAATAGCTAATTGGACAAAAAGAAAAGATAAATTCCTTGATTAAAAATAAATATTAGAAGCAACCAGGGACGGAACTTCATTGTAGTTTCAAAAATTTTAAAACTCCCATAGAAGTACTAAAAAAAGAGAATTACAAGTACTTCTCCCTAAACATTATCAAAAACATTAAACAGCTACTCATTTTCCACCACTGGAAGCAACTCTTAGTCCAATGCAATAATCGTCACAATTTACTTAACGATTTTGCGTTGCACAAATTTCAGCTATGAGCGTCAATGATCATATCCTGAATACACATGCCGCACCAACATGGCATAACACAAAATGCCAAAGCAATTTACTTAACAGTTGAGTATATATGATAGAGTTACGGGGATCAGAAGTAACCCACATCCCTATGATATCAAGGCCGAGGTCTCTTATTGCTGCACAAGGGGCACTTATACTGTTTGATGTTCTCAGCCCGAGCAGGAGTGATCCTCACACAGTTGCCATGGAACCACCTCTCACATATGTCGCAACAAATCCAGAACTCATCAGCTGCATAACTCTCCCCACATGCACCACACAAGGTCTCCCCATGCTCATCATCTTCTTCATTGAATCCCTCATTCTCATCCATAGCTTGCCTTGAATGACTCTCCGGTTCAGATCCTCGCTATTTTGTTCCAATGCGGAGACAATCATACAGAAATGACATATTAAGAAGGAAATAAATGCATTAAGTAAACATCATGATAACTCTATTTAGCATTTATGAGAAGACATTTCCTACTTCTATTCAGACCAGACATATGGATCTACAATAGTAACAAAGCTGGAGTTGATGCTTTAACAGACTCCAAACAATGAATAGTGAAATTATGACATTTCAAATAATTAGTAAAAAAATAGAGAATAATATACAAGGAAGGGCGGAGGCAACAAGATATTTTTTACCCCTTTTGAACTGGACTTTGATTTGTTGCTGTTGTGGTTTGGAACTGGTGGCTTTTCCTTTGCTTGTTTCTTTGCAGCTCCAGTCACAATCTCAAACACTGTTGGCAGATCATTAATCATAGTGAAAAGGCTTTTCCTGCATGAAGAATTAAACTTTATTACAGATCAGGATATAAATTACAAGTATAAATATGCCAACATACATGCCATAGTCCATTTTTAGTTCTGAATGAACTATTTTTGCTTTCCATCTTGCTAATTTTTGACATATATCATCACATCAGTTCTGTATTCCATCCAATTTGTCACCCTCACTTTCTAAGGACCAGAAAGCCATACCAAACAACGACCGGTACATCTCTACTTGTTAACCATATCTAAAAATATGGAGGCACAATACATACGGAAACTACATACAAATTTTTTTGCTAACAACCTGTCCTGTAGACCCATGAAAACAATGCGAAGTGTCAAACCCCCTTTTTTCTATAAAGAGGGAAGCTCAGAATCTCAATACAATGGGAAAAGATATACATGGAAATTTTATTGCCAACGTGTCATGTAACCCATGCAAACAATGCAAAATTCCATAAAGAGAGAAGCTTAGATTCGAAAATGCAAATTCTTAATAAGTCATTCCCTCCACATGAGTTCATATAACAGTGAACTGTTAATGAAGTAGTTCAATTGTAAAAACCATTTGAATCCAGTATAAGCAAAGGAAAATAAGGAAGGAGACTGGCATAATTGTGCCTTGCTTATGCTTTTTTCAGATCTGCTTTTCCTTTTGCAATTGAATAACATAAAATTAAATGCCCTAACCTACAAGTGGTAGACTTGGTTAACCTCATGACAGTTCATGTTGAACGAAAATCTGGCATATAAAATATACTTATTCAGGCATCATAACTTCAGTCAAATAAATAATCAGAAGACGTTAAATACTGCATAGATACAAATGGGTATGAAATTTTTTCTAAATCTTCCTCTCTGAATACTGCATTTCTTATGAAGATTTAAGCAAGGAGGTCCTACATATTTTATGAAGAGTTTACATTATAATCACCATTATAACGTTTTTCCATTACCAAAATTTCCATCAAAAACACTACACAGACAAATTAAATAAAATCAATAGTGTCAAATCGGAAACATAAGTTCAGAAGTAATAGAAAATGAAATGCATACAAAACATGTTCTCATCCAAATCAGAAAACGGTTGCTTAGAGAAGAACTTAATAAAGGATTGGAGAAAAGAATCAGTATACCTGCTAGCTTTATCAAAACAAAATCTTGCCCCGAAGTAGAAAGCCACTGAAAGTAGCCATGCATCACTGTGAGCAGCAACTAAAGCTAGCCAGTCCTCTATTCGCATCCCATCCCTAGCAAAATTTATCCCCAACGAAGGCTCCGGAAGTTCGGCAGGAACTTCTTCAGCAGGTACATTAACTTCCCAAAGTTCGTTAGGAAATCCAAACAGACAAAGATTCTCCCTTTCTGATGTACAACACAGGTAAACAAATAAAAGCTTCAATAAATTTCACAATGTAGTTACTTCTAGTAATGTTTTCTGCTCTGCTTATCATTTATAAACTAATACAATAATTTGAACATACGAATGAGAGAAAGAGAGATTAAAACATAGACAAGTTTGTTTGATAAATGAAATTAAATGAAATTCAACATCAAATTTCAACTTGAGAATTAATCAGACAATGCAGCAGGTGCTAAATAAGCATGAAAAAACCATAAAGAATATAATTAGCTCCAGCTAAAAGATGTTAGAGAAACAAAATAGAAAAGTAAAGCATCCAGCTCTACCAATTTTTCATTATCCCAAATTCAAATAGAAGTAAACATGCACGGTATTTGAAATCACATTTAGATTCTTCTTTTATTATAATGGAATTCAGGAAAAAAATAATAGAAAAATATAGATAAAGTGTTAAATTTTATGCCTTCACCATCAATGACCTCATGCAATCACTTCATACACAACCACAAACAACGCAGTAAATAAGTAACCATCACAAAAGAAATCAGACACTGAACACAAAAAATAAACAAGTAAATAAATAAATGATTCTTTTATTAAAAAAAAAAACTGGCAACGCAAGAAAAATAAAACCCTAACCAGGATCGCATTGCTTGAAAAATTCCTCAGAATCTGCAAAAATAAATAAATAAAAAAATGAATAAATTTAGGAAATTATTAAAAAATAAAGAAGAAAAAAGAAGAGGAATTGGATAGAGAAAACGAGACCAGTGGTGAGGGCTTTGAGGATGGCGGCTCTGCGGCCTTTGAAGTCCCGAAAAACCTCATTGACGGCTCCACCGTCCATTAAACCCTTTTTTTTTTTTATTATTATCTTTATTTGTTGAACAATGGCAACGTTAGAGAGTGAAAGAAGAACAAAGAACAAGGAAGGTGGAGTGAAGAGGAAATATAAATATTGTGAAGGACCGAAAGGGTATTTATGTACAATTTGGATTTGTAGAACCACAAAAGAGAGGGAAGATAGTAACGCAGATTATAGACTGTGGATGCGCCGTTCCCTGCTAAACCCCTTGTGCTCTTGCGTTACCAACGTTGATATTCATAAAATATTGCTTATTCTTTTATGGGATGAGATATTGTGACACACAAATAATGTTACGCACAATGTTACGACCACATCTTAACCGTTGATTTCCGCCAATCAACGATTATTATTTATTGCGAATTAATAATTAATTAATGAGTTTGATTTAAAAAATGATAACCGTTGATTGGCGGAAATCAACGGTTAAGATGTGGTCGTAACATTGTGCGTAACATTATTTGTGTGTCACAATATCCTATCTCATGTGACACATAAATGATGTTACGCACAATGTTACGACCACATCTTAACCGTTGATTTCTGCCAATCAATAGTTATTATTTATTGTGAATTAATAATTAATTAATGAGTTTGATTTAAAAAATGATAACCGTTGATTGGCGGAAATCAACGGGGTCGTAACATTGTGCGTAACATTATTTGTGTGTCACAATATCCTATCCCATTAATATGGGATAGGATATTGTGACACACAAATAATGTTACGCACAATGTTACGACCACATCTTAACCGTTGATTTCCGCCAATCAACGGTTATCATTTTTTAAATCAAACTCATTAATTAATTATTAATTCGCAATAAATAATAATTGTTGATTGGTAGAAATCAACTGTTAATATTAGTAACTAAACTTGAGAGTATTTTTTTTTTTTTTTTTAATCTTTTAGTGTTTATATGGAAACAATGGTCAAAGGTCCACGATGACAAAATGGTAACTGCTGGTAATAATGGTTGCACAACATGCACAATGGTTCCTAGTAATAAATAAATAATATAATAAAATATTTATTTTAAATTTTGTCTTAAATGCTAGTAATTTTAATTCTTAGAATCTAATAAATTAAAAATTTAATGAGATAGTATATTCTTACTACCAATTAGTATTATATTAATGTCAATACTAGTTTGTTTCACCGTTAGATCGATTTTATTGATCTAATGGTTGTGATTTAACTATCTAAAAGTCTTCTTTCTTATCTTTATATTCAATACTTTATATTGATTTTCACTTTTGTATGGTTATAATTCCACATATTTAATGTGAATCATAATTATACAAAGGTTGAAATAAATATAACCATTAGATCAACATAATCGATCCAACAGTGGAACAAACTAGTAGTGGCATTGGTAATAACACTAATTGGTAATAGTAATATCTTATCTTGAATTTAATATAAAGGAAAGTTATTCTTACAACTAGGGATGATAAACGAATCAGGGACCTTTGAACTAACTCGTGAAGGCTTGGGTTTACATGTCTAAAATTGATTGTTGTAACTAGGCTTGAACTTGTATAAAAGCTAGTTTAATGAAGATGCCTCAGTCTCCAATTTAAAAACTCAGCTTTAGAGCCTTTCAGGCTGGCCTAATATACTAACTTTTATTTTTATTTTATATTTTTTATACTAGTCATAATAGTTCTCTCTCTCCTAAACCTATTTTACCCCATTTTATTAGTTAAACAGATTTTTTGAATTATTTTGTTCTATATTACGCTATTTGGATATACATTGAATTATGAATCTTTGTGTAATTATTAATGCTGTTGATCATATATTCTGTTTGGATAAATTTTGTTTTGTTTTTTTAACTAAATCAGGCTTTTATTTTTTGTAAATAAGTCATGCCATATGCCGTTAATTATATTCATAACAGGTAATTGGTTAGGCCAGACTGACATATTTAAATACATGCTTAGCCTTTTAAGATCAAAGCTCGACTCGACTCGGCCCATTAATACCCTTACTTACAACCCATTTTAGTTTACAACCTATTTTAGTTTACAACCTCTTACAATCATATTTTAACTATTAATTTTCGTCAATTAACGATTATTATTTCTGCAAATCAATTCAGATATGATTGTAAGAAGTTGAAAAAAAAAATAGATTTTTCTCTTTAATATATTATAAAATAACTATTGTTTGACTGAATGGAGTTGAATTCAGTGTGGGAATTCTAACTCTAATGCACACAAAAAAAATATAGTTAAATTTGAAAGGTCGAATTCCAATTACAGAACTAAATAAAAGTTGAATCTCATATAGTAATTGACAATAATCGAAACCCATTCTATAATTAATTAATACACATTATTTTTTTGGTAAACACTCTTATTAATACACATTTCATTAGGCAAGTTATTGTCAATTGCATAACTAGTTTTTTTTTTAATACATGAAGAATTGCATAACTAGTTACATGTAAATTAACCGTAAAAAGAAAAAAAAAATCTAAATTAAATTCTTCTAAATTTTAAATAAAAATCATTTGAGTTTACGGTTAATGCATCGTCAATATAAATTATTATTTTAGGGAAAAATGTTTGTCATTTTAAATGACAGGACACTCGGTCCTTTTAAGAGAGAGACAAACACAGAATTTTTTTTATTTAAATTTTAAATTAAAAAACCACTCACTTTCTCTGTCCCATGATTTCCATTTTTTGTGTCTATCTCTCTCCTAAAATGATATAACTTATATTATTTAAAATGACATAACTTATATCATTTAAAATGACAAACACCAAATCCTTTATTTTAACATTAAAAAGGAATTTGTTCTGGACCGAGATAATTTGCTCCTTCTAGTCATGCGATATAGATCTTACGGATATTGATTTTTTTTTTTGTCCTAATCCTTATTCGTTGTCGCTATGTACACGTCATAGGCAGTTTCAAAGAATCAAGGTTATTTTAATAGGGTATATTGGATTTATATTTCAAAAGATTTTAATAGATTGTTTTTGAATAAAAAAATTCGTTGGTATTCGATTAGGATTTTAATGTATTGAAAAAAAGTCATGCAGTATTCGATTAGAATTTTAAATGATTATCCGTCCAAATCCGTTAGTATTCAATCAAGATTTTAAACAATGAAATCACAATCTCATGGTATTCAAAAATCTGACGATTTTAATGAATTTTCTATTGGTGTGGATTTCGTAAGACTTTTTAGTGAAAAAATATAAATAGGATGTCTCTCTCACAATCTCACCCTAACCCCTATTATTTCTTGAGATTCTTCTGTTGCAATGTTTTCTTCTTCTTTTGGCAGGTTGACTGCTCGAAATTGGGTTTCGCCATGGGAGCTTCGTCAAAACTAAAAAAATATATTTTTGAGCGATTTTCATCACAAAACAACTTAGCAAAAAACAACAAACCAACGAGATTTTTAAAATAATCTATCTCAAAAATAACATATTTTCGAGAAATTTTAGAAGTTTAAAAAGTGATTTTTCAAGCTATGGGTCGCGATTTTTCTTGGCACAAAAACATGATTTTTGTATTTAAAACAACATAAAAAAGTGAAAAAATAACAAGAGAACTAAAACCCTGAAACCATTTTTCGTTTTACATCAATGAAATAATATCAATTTAAAGAAAGATTGAAATTTTCATAATATGAACCCTATATTTAGTAACAATACATTCATGAACGAAATTCCTTATTATAAGAAACGATTTCAAACAATTTTTATGTCAATAGATAACTAAAAACTTGTTCTCAAAAGCCCCAAAGCAATTTAAGGTTTCAATGTATCGATTGAAAAAAAATTGAGAAATTTTCTAAACTTTCATGTAATTAAACCCAAATATTTAGATTCGAAATTTTCTTAGAATATTCAATGAAAATATGCATATGATATATGGTTAGAAAACTCTCATCACGTAAAGTAAAAACCCCAAGATTTTCAAGATCAATTGCAAAAAATTTCAAACGAAATTTTATCATGAACTTTAGGTTCTATATGCAAATTTAGAATTATTTTTATAATTAAAAAAATTGGGTCTTATAATCATATATGCATAGCTTTGAAACCAAATAAAGAAGATAATTTTCAACCCAATAGATATGTGAAAAGTTGTTGTTTAGTAATTTTGAATGTTTGTTAAAAATTATATTATGTTTTACTGATTGAGAAAATTATATTAGGTTTTACTTTCTTTTTATTAATCTCATTGCATTTCTTTGTTATTTTTTTGTGGGGGAAGATTATACTTACAACATATTTTTGTTTACAACCATATCTTAACCGTTAATTTCCGTTAATCAATGGTTATTACTTTCGTAAATCAAACTCATTAATTAATATTTAATTTGCAATGAATGATAATCGTTGATAGACGGAAATCAACGATTAAAATATGGTTGTAAAATATTATAAACCAAAATAGGTTGTAAGTATAACCTTTCACTTTTTTATTGACTTTTGTAATTTTGAATGTTTGTTAAAAATTCATATGGTTTTTTAAAATCTTATAAATCCATATTGTCCTTTCAAATCTTATAAATTCTATTAAAATCCTTTAAAATCCAATATTATGAAATCTTGATTGTAAAAAAAGTCTTTTAAAAAAGTCTTTAAAGTCTCTTCAATTCTAAATAGTCTTTTAAAATCTATAAAAAAAATTAGCTCAAAAAAGTCTTTTAAAATCCTAATATAATACACCCCTTTAGGCTTTGTTTGGGAGTTTTGAGGGAAAAAAAGGAAGGGAATCCAAAGGGAAAGAAGGGAAGGAAGGGAAGGGAAGGAAGGGAAGGGTAAGGGGTAAATTGGAGGGTCAACGAAATATTTTTACAATTTTACACTTTTTTAAAAATTAATATAATTATTATATTACAAATAAAATTAAATTTAAATTTTCTAAACAAAATTATTTATGTATTTTTCATACTACAAAAAAAGATCATATTTTCGACAAAAATTCTAAGTTGCAAACAATGAAAATTCCGTCAAAAAATTATATTTTCGACGGTATACTTTTCATCGAAAGGCGACGGAAGTTTTATCCCATGAAATTTTTTACAAAAATAAATTTTCTATCAAAATTTACAATGGAATTTAGTTTCCGTCAAAAGCTTTAACGAAAATGATTTGTTAAACATTTTCAACGACAAAAATTCCATCAAAAGCTTTGATGAAAAAAAGAATTCCGTCAAAAAATTTGACGAAATTTTTTCCCTCAAATTTTTTTGTTGAAAATGTATCCCAACGAAAATTTCTTTGTCAAAAATTTTGAGGGAAATTTTTCTATGAAACTTTCGACCGAATTTAGATTCCGTAAAGAATTTTGACAGAATATTGTTTGTGACGAAATTTTTTACAAAAAAATTTTTCGTCGAAATTTTTTATGGAAATATTTTCTATCGAAATCTTTGGATAGCAATCAGAAATGTGTTCATTGAAAATTTTGATAGAAATATTTTTTGTCAAAAATTTTGCCGAAAATATTTTCGATGGAAATGTGTCTCGTCGAAAATTTCAACGGAATTTTTTTCCGCAAAAAAGTACGATGAAAATATTTTCATCGAAAACTTTTGATGGAATTTAGATTTTGTAAAAAAAATTAACAAATTTTTTTTTCCGTCAAACATTTTTCACATAAATATTTTTCGTGAAAACATTTTACGAAAATTTTCATTGGAAATGTGTTTTGTTAAAAATTTTGAGGGAAATATTCTTCGTCGAAAATTTTAACGAATATGTTTTTTTCTCAAATATTTTAAGGGAAATATTTTGACGGAATTTAGATTCCGTAAAGATTTTTGACACAAAAATATTTTTCGTCATAAATTATTACGGATTTTTTTTTTGTCACAATTTAGATTCCATTTAAAATTTTGATAGAATTATTTTCCGTTGAAAAATTGGACGGAAATGTTTTCCGACAAAAATTTTACGGAATTGTTTTCTGTCAAAAAATTTCGATGGAAATATTTTTGCTTGAAAAGTTTGACTGAAATATTTTCGTTGAAAGTTTCAACGGAATTTAGATTCTATCAAGAATTTTCACTGATTTTTTTCCGAAAAAAACTTATGTCAGTGATTATAGCCAATTCTTCTTTCGTCTCTTTTTTCGACGTATTGTGATTTTCGTCAAAAATTTCATCGTCACTATGTTCAACGAAATATTTTTCATTGATAAATATTGTCGGTATTTGAGACTTTCCAATAATGTCACTTTTAAAAATGATTCATATTTATGCAGTTTTCACAATTTAATGCTAAGGTTAGATAAATAATTTTTAATATTTCCCCCCTTAAATCTCCCAAATTGGGGGAAATTTAATTTTAAGGGTGGAGAGGGTTTTGCAAAAAATTTCAATTCCCTTCCTCCCTTTTTTAAAACTCACAAACAAGGGAAGAGCTTAATAAAACCTTCTCTTTCCCTTTCTTTTGTTTGAGAGTTTGGAGGGGAAGGAAATGAAGGAGATTCAGGGGAAAAGGGAAGGGAAGAGAAGGAAATTGAAGGGTATTTTCTTCACTTGTTTAAAAAAATGATAAGGAAGAAATTGGAGGGTCAATGAGATATTTTTACATTTTTACCATTTTTTAAAAATTAATATCATTATTATACTTTACAAATAAATTTAAATTTAAAATTTCTAAACAAAATTATTTATGTATTTAAAAAAGATCATATTTTCAACGAAAATTGTACGTTGCAAACGACAAAATTTTGGACGATGAAAAATTCCACCAAAAATTTGTATCTGATGAAATTTTTTACAAAAATAAAATTTTTTGTCAAAATTTTTTACAGAAAGCGAAAATGATTTTTAAATATTTTGGACGAAAAAAATTCCACCAAAAGTTTTGACGGAATATTTTTCGTCCAAAATCTTCGATGAAAATGTGTCCCAATGAAAATTTCTACGGAAATATTTTTTTCAAAAATTTATAGGGAAAGGTTTCCGTGTTTTGAGGGAAATGTTTATGTGAAACTTTCGACGGAATTTTGATTCCCTAAAGAGTTTTGACGAAATTATTTTTTCGTCGAATATTTTGACGGAAATAATTTCTGTCGAAAATTTTGGACAAAAGTATGTTCTGTTGAAAATTTTGATAGAAATGTTTTTATCAAAAAAAAATTCAAAAATTTTCCGTCAAAATTGTTTGATTGAAATATATTTCGTCGAAAATTTTGACGGAAATTTTTTTCGTCAAAAAGTATGACGAAAATATTTTCGTCGAAAATTTTTGACGGAATTTTGATTCTGTAAGTAATTTTGACGAATTTTTTTCGTCAAACTTTTTACAGAAATGTTTTCCGTCAAAACTTTTTACGAAATTTTTTCAATGAAAATGTGTTTCGTTAAAAATTTAGAGTGAAATATTCTTTGTCAAAAATTTCAACGAATATGTTTTTTTGTCAAATATTTTGACGAAATTTTGATTCCGTAAAGAAATTTGACAAAAAATTTTCTGTCAAAATTTTTTACATAAATATTTTTCGTCACAATTTTTCATGTAAATATTTTTCGTCAAAAATTTTCAATGGAAATGTGTTTCGTTGAAAATTTTGATCGAAATATTTTCCGTAAAAAATTTTGACGGAAATATTTTTGACAAATTTTTTTATAGAATTGTTTTATGTCGAAAATTTTCGACAGAAATATTTATGTTGAAAGTTTCAATGGAATTTATATTCTATCAAGAATTTTTTTCTGAAAAAATTTATGTCATTGATTATGGCCAAATCTTGTTTAGTCTCTATTTTCGACGTAATGTGATTTTTGTTAAAAAATTTGTTACTATTTTCGACGAAATATTTTTTGTCGATAAATTCTGTTATTATTTAAGACTTTTCTAATAATGTCATATTTAAAAATGATTCATACTTATGTAGTTTTTACATTTTAATGCTAAGAATAGATAAGTAATTTTCAATATTTTCCCCCTTAAACCCCCCAAATTGAGGGAACTTTAATTTTAAGGGTGATAAGGGTTTTGGAGGATTTTGCAAAAATTCCCAATTGCCTTTCCCCATAATTTTAAGGGAAAAATGTTTGTCATTTTAAATGATATAAAGTTATGTCATCTTAAGAGAGTGATAGACACAAAAAAATATTTTTTTATTTAAAATTTAAATTAAAAAAAATCACTCACTTTCTCTCCCATGATTTCCAATATTTGTGTCTATCTCTCTTAAAATGACATAACTTATGTCATTTTAAATGACAAACACCAAACCCTTGTTTTAAACTCAAAAACAAGGGAATGAATTAATAAAATCCTCCCCTTCCCTTCCTTCTCCTTCAAAAACCAACTCTCAAACAAAGCCTTAGCGGCTGTTTGATACAGGGACTTTCTTAGAAACGACGGGAAAGTACAGTGGTGTAAATTTGTTTCCAATGTTAGGAATGAGAAAACTAAAAATAATCTCAAATTTTTTTTCCGTCATTCCATTTTACACATGATATTTTCAAACAAAAATACCATCTGATACATGGTATTTTTATTTTCTTATAACACCAGTAGAATTAACTCAATATTCTCGAAAAAATTTTAGACATACCAAATATCTTTTCGTAACTTACCCGAAAAAACAATTTCTCATTATATTCCAAAAAGTCTTTTTTTTCCTTTAAAATAAAATATCTCCTCTATCAAACTCCCTCTTAGAATCTACCACCTCCGTGGCTATCTCTCTTACCACTAAACCACATATCCTTCAGTAACATTGATTCTCAGGGTCAGAAAGAATTTTATAAATAATAATTCATTTAATGAATTTAAATATATAAACAATATTATAAGATGTCAAATTTACTAATGAATGTGTTATAATATATTATTAAATGTAAATACAAAAATAATTTTTTTACACTAATATTACATCAAAATTATATTCAAATTATTTTATCAAGTTATGTGTAATTATTATAACTATATATCTTAAACATTTTCTATTTAACTATTCGTGCAATTGAACATCATTTGTCAAACAAATTTTTTAAAGAATAATATATTAAGGTATTTTATTAATGTACATGTTTATATCAAAGTAGGTATTTCTTTTACTAAAAATAAACTACTTAGGTTGATATTTTAAAAAATAAAAAATTTGAAAGGCTACAAAAGATGATGAGTTAAAAAATATACAAATAAAATAATAAAAGTCAAATTTTTTAAAAAATGGTTATATAGAAAATAAAATAATTCTTTTTTTTAAAGTACCTTATGTATGGGAAAAAAAGTAGTGGTTAAGGGTGTAAATAGGCCAAGCGGCTTGTCGGGGGCTCAAAACTTGGCTTGCTTTAAACTTGGCTTGACCTGACTTGTTTAATAAATAGAACGGATTCGAGCTTTAAGAAAAATTTATTTAGCAAACAAGCCCAAGTCTAATTTAATGAGGCTTGCCTTGAAAGCCCATGAACTAACATGATATATTATTATAATAAATAATGAAACTAGTGTCTGTCCTTTTAAAGGACATAGAATTATGTCATTTCAGTCAAAATTACACTGTTTTATACCGAGAGAAAGAGATGCACAATGGAAATCAAGGGGGAGAAAGTGAGAGATTTTTAATTTAAATATTAAATAAAAAACACTCATTTTAACTAAAATGACCATAATTTAAAAGGACAAATATTTTCCCCATAAATAATATATTTTTATATCAATAAATTATTAACCTTACTTTTTTACTATTGTCTACTGGCATTGTCTCACGGTCATAGCTTCACAAACAAGCTTTCTAATATTGGTCACTTCTTTCCTCCATCGGTCACCTACAGAATTTGATACATTTATAGTCTCAACATTTGGACGTATGTGAGTTTGAAAAAAATACATTTTATAATTATAAAAAGCCAAGTCAAGACTTTAATTTTTCATAAACAAGTAAAGCCAAGCCTAGAATTTAGCTCGTACAAGGTTAATGGGCCAAGCCAAGCTCAAAATATTATATGGCTCACTTGATAGTGATATTTATATGGAAATCCCAGAAGGATTCAAAATGCCCGAAGCACTTAAAAGTTCCTAGGAAATTTGTTCTATAAGGCTTCAAAGATCATTTATATGGATTAAAGCAATCAGTGCGTATGCAGTATAATCGCCTTAGTGAATATTTATTACAAGAAGGCTACAAAAGTGACCCAGTTTTCCCTTGTGTCTTTATTAAAAAACATGGATATAAATTTGTTATAATAAATGTATATGTTAATGACTTGAATATCATTGGCAATACTGAAGAACTTTCAAAAGCAGTAGATTAATTGAAGAAAGAATTCGAAATGAAAGATCTTGGAAAAATAAAGTTTTGCCTTGGATTGCAAATTGAGCACTTAACAAATGGAATATTCATTCATCAATCAACTTATACAGAGAATATTTTAAAATGATTTTACATGGATAAAGCACATCCATTGAGTACCCCAATGGTTGTGAGATTGCTGGACATAAATAAAGATCCATTTCGACCCTATGAAAATGAGGAAAAGCTTCTTAGTCCTAAAGTACCATATCTTAGTACAATTGGGGCACTAATGTATCTTGCTAATAATACACGTCCAAATATAGCATTTTCTGTAAACTTGTTAGCAAGATTTAGCTCCTCTCCAACACGAAGATACTGGAATGGTGTTAAGCATATATTTCGATACCTTAGAGGAACCACTGATATAGGTTTACTTTATTCAAATGATTATGGACATCAACTTGTTGGTTTTACATATGCAGGATATTTATCTAATCCACACAAAGCTAGATTCCAAACAGGATATTTATTCACAAGTGGAAGCACAACATTTTCATGGCATTCAACAAAGCAAACTAAAGCAGCCACTTCTTCAAACCATGCAGAGATAATAGTGATTCACGAGGCAAGTCGAGAATGCGTTTCGCTAAGATCAATGACGCAACACATCCGAAAAGCATGCGGTCTCCAGTTAGAAAAAGAGGTTCCAACAATATTGCATGAAGATAATGCTGCTTGTATAGCTCAATTAAAGGGAGGATACATCAAAGGAGACAGAACAAAGCATATTTCACCAAAATTCTTCTTCACTCATGATCTTCAACAAAATGGTGAAATTGATGTTCAACAAATCTGTTCAAGTGATGATTTGGCAGATTTATTTACTAAGGCGTTACCTACTTCAAATTTTGAGAAACTCGTTTACAAGATCGAGATGCGTAAACTCAGAGATATTAAATAATGTTATCATCAGGGGGAGTGAAATACGTGCTGCACTCTTTTTTCCTTCACTATGGTTTTGTCCCATTGGGTTTTCCTGATAAGATTTTCAATGAGGCAGCTTCTAATACATATTTCTTCTCAATAGGATTATTGGATATCCAATGGGAGTGTTATAAATAATTTGATTGTTGGTTGTCCATACCCATTATATAACCTTGATGACCGTTGGAGACGTTATGACTGTTCGAGACATTATGACTGTTGGAGACGTTATGACTGTTAAAGACGTTATGACTGTTGGAGACGTTATGACTATTGGAGAAGTAATTGTAGTTATTGTAACTTTCATGTTTTTTGAGCCTATAAATAAGGCATGTATAAAGCATCATGCGAGTACTATAATACAATAAGAATTTATTCCCCTATTTCTCTTATCTCTATATTCTTCTTCTAGTTCTTATTAATTTTACAACAAAAACAACTTTTGAAAACATCCCGTAGTTGTTTTGCTTTTTCAGTTTTTAAAACAAAAAAGCAGAAACTGTTTTGAAAACAGATAGCATGAAAACACTCTTTCCAAATAACTTTTTTTGTTTTATTTTTTTTAAAATTTAAAAACTGTCCTAGAGAACAGAAATCAAACAGAGCCTTTATATCCTATTTTGAATTTCAAACATTATGGATATCGAATTCAAGCCCCTTTATGATTGGAAAAATAAACAAAAAAGGATTAAAAAGATCTTCATGGATTTGGGCTTTTTTAGTGTGATTCAAATTAGGATTATAATCCTAATAAAAGATAATAAGAAAGAGGCGCCTAACTAACTTCTTCCAATCAAGAAAACTTCTCCTAACCAAATAGAACCAAGAACCCTAGTTCTTGGCCACTTATCACCATCCTCTTGTTCTTCCATTGTTGTTCCACTTAACCTTAAGACACCATCATAGTTTGAGGAGATTAAAACCCAAACACTCTAAGCCTCCACCTTGCCATCACCTATCAAGCATCCAAGGATAAGGAGTATTAAGGAGAAAGAGTTCTCATTGTAATCAAGAGGCAATTACGTGGATTACCATTAGAGAACGCCATACTCTTTGGGTCTTCAAGTGAAAAAGTACAAATTTTAACCCCATGCATATCTTTAACGAGTAAATCCTAGGTATGAACACATAAGGAACATAAATGGTTTATGTTTTCCACATCGAAGGAAAAGAAAAAAAAATTATTTTTCACCCTCATGTGCGGACACCATGGTAAGACCAAGGTATTACCTTTTTAACTTTCAGGAGGATGGTTGAAGATGATGAATAGGGCTGAGCTGTCCTCTCTGCATTGCTTTTCAAGGATGATTTTCTAACACTCAGACGCATCCAACAACATTCTATGCTTTGTTGCGCATTGGATGTCTCTGCTTTGTTCCGTGTTGGATGTCCTTTTGGGTGTTTTTTTAGTGTCATACCTTACAAAAAGTAAAAAGCAATAGACAGCTCACCTACTTTGTTCTCTCTCTCTCTCACTCTCTCTCTTTTCTTTACTTTTTCGTACTTTAGGTCGTTCCCTCATGCAAGTCAACAATTATTGCATTTGTAATAATATTTATAACATAAATGTACTAACAAGGGCGGAACGACTGGAGTTCTGCTGCAAAAACACTATAGATGGGAATGATTTTTCGTCCCATCAGATAACATTTGCATAAAAAGAAAAGCTAGTGTTTTTAGACTAAAATCCAAATGAATGTAGAAGTAAAGCTTGAAGGCATAAGCTAGATGAGGTGAAGGGCTACTAGAAAGATCACCTAAGGACAAGGAATGACTTGGACGCAAGAGAAACTAGGAAGTAAATTGCGGAAGAGGGCTTAGGATTCGAAACATTGATGAGTTTGAATCCTACCACATGATACAGTTTTGAAGGCAATAAGGGTGAAAGGATCCAAGCAATTAAGTTCCAATGCACATACAAGCAAAAAGAAATCCTCCTCAACAAAATCAAAATAAAAAAGAAAGTCAAAAAGCAAAAGCAAGAAAAAGGGAATAAGTGCAAAAGCACCAGGCAAAAGCCTAAAAAAGAAAATGCAAAAAAGGAAGGCAAAGTCAAATAAAAGGTGCAAGGTGGACACTCGTTCCTTCAACTCTTGTATACATGGGAATTAATTTAGATTTGGCAAAGTATGGCATCAAGTAAATAGGCCTTATGACTCTTTGTTTGAAGCTCTAAGTTAGATCAACCCGAAAAGGAAGTTCCTTACACACTCACTGATTAGTCCAGAAGCAATGAAGCCTTGAGAAGATGAATCCAACAAGGAGTACTAAAGTTGAATGAATATGATGGTTAAAAATCAAATATCGCATGTCATTGTGATATAATAGTGCTATGATAGTAATGATACAAAATTTAGTTCACATCTTATTCATTTTTCAATACGGAACGAAAGTCTTTCCACCCCTTTTTAGTATGTTTAGCCATAAATATTGGTTTAAATTCAATAAATGTTAGTTTGTATTAAGGAACGACTGCCAGCATAGAATAGTAAGAGATGAAAGAGATAAAAGAGTGATGAGTTGTCCCTTACTTTTGATTTTTGATTCCACTCACATCTGTTTTTTGATTTTCTACAGAGTACGGTTGCAAAGCATATCAAAAAGGACAAACACGCACAACAAAGCAGACAAAGGACACTGTGACATACAATGTAACATCTTGAGCGCTGACGAGGGCGGGGATGATCGCTGGTGCGCAATGGCACAGACAAGGAGCGACTCCTGGCAAGCTTCCAGCGGCAGAGGTACATGAATGAATCGAATCAACATCCAAAAGAGAGGGATTCCAGAGACTGTGCTAGTATAGGACAGTACAATTGAGGATAACTTATAAGAATTAATTGGTACTACCTATACTAACAAGATGCATCTACTTTTCGGTAGCCCAGAACGGAAGAACTCCATAGTTAAACGTGCTTGACTTGCAGTAATTCTGGGATGGGTGACCTCCTGGGAAGTTTTCCCAGGAAGTGTGCGAGTAAGGAAAAACCACACTGAAAAGTCTCGTGTTAGTATGTGGGGATAGTCATTGATTCTTGAAGTGGCCGAGTGTTACAAGTGGTATCAGAGCAGGGCCTTTCTCCCAGTACGGAGTGGTTCGAGGACGAACCAGGCGGAAGCTGGTGGGCATGTAACATCTTGAGCGCTGGCGAGGGTGAACAGCTTATAAGAATTAATTGGTACTACCTATACTAACAAGATGCATCTACTTTTCGATAGCCCGGAACGGAAGAACTCCATAGTTAAGTGTGCTTGACTTGCAGTAATTTTGGGATGGGTGACCTTTGCAGTAATTTTGGGATGGGTGACCTCTGGGAAGTTTTCCCAGGAAGTGTGCGAGTGATAAAAAAGGACACTGAAAAGTCTCGTGTTAGTATGTGGGGATAGTCATTGATTCTTGAAGAGGCCGGACATTACATACAACAGAGTAGGCAAGGATGTTGGACGCGTTTGACTGTTAGAAGATTATCCTTGGAAAAACAGAGCAGAGGAGAGAGCTTAACACCAATCTTATCCACCTTAATTCAAAGTCCATCGTCTGATCAAAGAATCAAGGAGACATCCTCGATCAAATGGTGCAGGAAACAACTTGAAGTAATAACAATATTGCCACTATTTTCCTATCCTATAAATAAAACATCAGACGAAGGCATAAGAAGCTTTTGGCAAGCAAGTTTAGCTTTGGAGCAACACCCTTATCTTTTATTTTCCTCTCTTGAGACTCCCCACGAGCAAACATCCATTTTCTCCATTTTCCCTTTACTGTTGTATTTAGTTATTGTGTATTATTGAGTCTTTGAATTTGTATTTTCTCTTCTACCATTTTGTCTTCATCAGCTTGAATCTTGGGTCTATGGGATTTCAAGTTGTTAAGATTATATTTGTATTTTCAGCCATGTCTTTGAACATGAACTAATTTCTTTTGGAATGAAAAAATTGTGAAGCTGTTAAACTCTATAATTGAATCTCTTGTATTTATTTCAATGGGGTTTCTATTGTTTGAATGATTTAATATCTTGTATCACCAGAACTTGAACATGACTAAGAAAGGAACTTCCTTAAGGAAGGGATTTCAGACAGCTGAATATTAAGAGGAAGGTAAAGAATGTGGAAACACTTTCGCTGGTTTCCTTAGGAATAAGGAACCCCCTTGTTCGCTAATGGTTCTGCCCAAAGTAAATGTTGGGAATGAAGTTTCCATAGGAATATGGGACTTGGTATACCATTTCAGTCAAAGAGCTGAGGAATCAACATTGGCAATGAAGAGACTTGAACAAATCATTTAGGTGAGATCTTGAGCCTAGATTATAGTAGGTTTAGTAGTAGAACAGCGTATCCATTCATTTTCTTTAATTATCGTTTCGTTCAGCACATTTTCATTTACTATCACACCACACCACAACCATTATATTTTTCTATGACTTGTCGTTCATCCTTGAATTAGGAAGGACTTGAGTATATAACGATGTGAGGAATTGTTTTAAAGTTGATCTGCACCTTTTGTCATAGAGGGTACACCATTGTGATACTTGGGAACGACTAACCAGAACAGTTCAATACTGTTAACCCATCCTTTTATTCTTTAACATAGCTTAAAATTCATATTAGCAATACTTTCTCTGTGGAACGATAATCTGGGCATAAAACTCTCATTTATTACTTAATGTGTGCACTTGTGCAATTGGGAACGAACTAGTTTTCCTTGAGCAAATGCTAAGGGACCAATAGTCATAATCTTGGAAACAAATGCATTTTCTTTGCTTGATTGTAGGGACACCAACAGGTAGTATGGAGAATTTCATCAATAGTCATTAATACAAAATGTTGTTGAGTTGGTGTTAGTTGTGTTTGAAGGAAAGCTTTTGTTCCTCCAACCAAATGTATGGATCATTGTCATTTTACACATTCTGCTATTTTCCACGAGACTTCAGATTTATTGTCAAAGAGGCGAAGAAATAGATTCCTCGCTCCATTTCCATTCCAATCGATTCAAGAATGAGACAAAGAACTGATGGCACCTTCCAGTATCTCGATTAAAATACCTATAAATGGTATTTTTCGAAGAAATAGTATTCTTGCTTATTTCGACGACCCTACAAGCAACATTTTGAGTTTGGAGTGTGACATTTATCCCTTAAAGAGTTATTTTTGGGCTTATATTTGATGATTTAGTGCCATATATTATGCATAACTCCCTTATATTCATATAATATTTGCATTAATATTGCCTCTTTATGTTTTGAATGAAAAATATGCTAAGAGTTAATATTTGATGTTATTTCACTAGAGCTATTCGTTGTCTTTGAATTTTTTGTTGCATATCAGAGTCGTGGCAAAGCTGTAGCAATTGGGCTTTAGTGAAACGATGCTTTCAAGACGGGACAAACTACTGACATTTGAAATTAAAATTCAAACAAAGAGATAAGGTAGTTACAACACTGGATAAGGATTGAAAGCTGCGAAAGTTAAAGGATAAGCACATATATTCTCCAATCCCTACAATTAAGAAACAAAGAAGATAAATCTAATCTTAAAGACAAATCCTAATCCTCTTAGAAGCTACTTTTTCGGGAATTCAAATTGGAAGAGTTACTTGGCACCAAAATCAGAATTTTCTTTAAAAAGATAAGCCTGTGCACTTCAAAACTACACTGTAAACACTTAGGATAATTTGAAGGCTCCGTTGAGAGACATCCAATGGGTCAAGCGGTGAAACTAGGGTCTAGTAGAGACATCATTGGGTTCGGTTGATCCCTGTACCACCTTGGAAGACTTAGAAACAGTGTATGGTGGCTGAGCAAGGAGTTGCTGCAATGACAAAGCTACAATATTGCCCCTGTTTATCTTATCTTAGTTCTATGGAGTCTTTTTCTTCTTCTTTTTTTTATTTTTTTTATTTCAAGTTCGAGCTAAATTGTTAGGTTTGGGAGATAGAGTACTCATATTGTGATGTAAACCACATTTGCCTAAACTTTGCTATGTTATTCTTTATTAGTTGTTTAATAAAGTACTTAATCTTTAACCTTGTTGACTTACTGACAAGGAGCTACAAGTGTTATAGGATTTGGGCTATAGACATATAGGTGAACCCAGAACCTTATTAAACAATGTGGATTAACTAAGTCAAATTAATTTAGTTAGGTTGTGGGTAGAGACGTTATTCACACCACATAGATAAAGGGAACTTGAACTTAAAAAAATTCAGTAATTACTTGAGCCATAGATATATGGGAATTAGTTATTGGGCATACATGTATAGAAAGTGACAACCTCCACTTATAATTGTGTTCTGGTTACTGGTACAGGATAGTCATAGCATTGTTACAGTATTCTGGTGAAGTTGCAATATAAGAGAAATTGATCCTAATCTATCTTTTAATATTTGAAACTTTATTTTTTTTAGTGTGTTCTCGTACTTAATCAATAGTGTTAGTTTAGTTTAGTGATTAGTTTAGCTAATTTAGATCTTAGTTTAGTCCTTATTCATTATCTCAGTCTCATTGCTTCACTTAGAGCTGTAGCTTTATATAATCTCTATGGGAACGATACTTGGACTCGCACATCCTATATTACTTGTTGACACATCCTATATTACGTATTTGTGTGGTTATTATTATTTGATTGCAAAATTGCACAAGAAGAGACTCATGAGTTGGGTCCATAACACAACTAAAAAATATCATTTTATACTACTTTTCTTCCTACGTTTATATATTTGGTACATAAGATCCTCAAAACAGAACAACTTTTCTACATTAAAAAACAATGGCAAAAAGTATTGCTTTTCCCCTGTAGCAACTCTGTTAATATCTGTAATTTAAAGTGAATAAACATGACAATGATATATATATATATATATATATATATATATATATATATATATATATATATTGTTATGGACCCATATAATGGGCTTGTTGGATGGTTTGCTGATGGTGGAAAATTATAAGTTCTGATAGGGGACGTTCCTCTGTTCTTGCAGATCACAGATTCGTTCCCTTAGTTCCAACCCAAGTGCGCAAGTGCACGAATCAAGTAATAAAGGGAGTATTAATGCCCAAATTTTGTTTCCACGAGGATAAAATCTAATTATTGTCTTACACTGTTTTATAAAGAATGAAAATGAGAAGAAAAGTTAGTAAATGAAGTGTCTGGTCAAACGTTCCGAAGTGTCTGGTCAAACGTTCCCTACTGTCTTGACAACGTTCCTCAGAAACAGTAGGTTCAATCTGCTGGCAAACAATTACTCGCTGCGTTATGTATGTAATCCTTCCTATTTAGAAAAAGGTGAGATAATAATCATTGGAGTTGATAGTTATAATTATATAAAGTAAAAAAACTACTAAAGCAGAAATAACTATAATCAAGAGACAACATGGTGATGTTTTATAACAGTTAAACAAAAGGAACGGATTCACTGATTCACTCTTAAATAGATATTTTCTCTGCTCAAGACTTAGAAGTTCTTGGCTTTGTCCCAGTTTCTTGTCTGCCAACTCTGATTCCTCAGCTCATGGACTAGATGGCTCACAAGTTTCCATATTCCTACGGCTCCCTTGACTCCAACAGGTACTTAGTACAAAACCTTAAAATGGACGATCTGGCCCCTTATTCCTAAGGTGACCAGTAGTGTTTTTGCCATAACACTACCTTCTCCCAATGGCTAAGCTGTCTGAAATCCCTTCCTTATGTAAGTTCCTTTCTCAGTATGTGCCCAATTTCCATTGGTACACAATGAATATAGCTCACTTAGCCAAAGAAATACAAAAAGCTTCAGTCAAGAGTTTTGAAAACAGTTCTTTAAGAGTTTCACAGATTACCCGTTCCACAGATAGTTCAGCTCATGGCTGATATTTTAAACATAATTATTCTCAACTGAAGTCCCATAGACCCAAGATTCAGTTAAGAGATAACGAATGGAACGAAGAGAAAAACACTTATATTAATTTAAAAGACAATTTACAGAAGAAACAGAAAATGGAGAAAAATGGGTTATTGCTCGTGATAAGTCTTAATGGTTGATACATAGAAGAGAAGATGGGTTGTCACTTAACTATAGTTACAACTTAAAATAAATCTAAGCTACTAACTACTACTACTACTAGGTGATATCTTCCTTTCAGACTTCAAACCCTCCAGGATTCGATGATGTTTTTGTGTGTGGGTCCTCCTATTTATAGATGGAAGAGGAGTGGCAGTCTTGTAAATCCTTTAGAGCAAGTTGCTTGAATGAGGGGACGGGATGGTGGTAGCAGAGTGTGAAGACTGCGCAGATTGCTGGATGGAACAGGTTTTGGTGATGATTAGTCGTTGTTTGCAGTCTGCCCTATGCCTTGCTTTCTTTTTCAGCCAATGAGAACTCTTGATTCTCTGCTCTTCACTTCTTCAGCTGCTCAGTTGGTGCACCGCCTTGCTTTTAGAAGACTTTAACTCCACGTTACCTGCAAAGTGTACAGAGGCATTAAATGAGTTGAGCAGGTGCATTAAATGCGTCTCAGTTTGTTCCCCTTTTAATATATTTTAAATGAATACGTTAACATACGTTCCCCCACTGTGTTTTTGTCACAAATGTGTAAAACAAGTGATTTTCGTGCTGAAGTTGCTCATCAGATGAGGGAACGTGTGGTATTTTGTCATCAAAATGGGCTTAGATGGGAACAAATTTACGTCCCATCATACACCCCAAAACTAAACTGTTGGTTGTCATCAAACAACTCAGAAATATTGTATTGCCCAATTTCAAAGAATATCTCAACAGAAAGGAACTTGAGCCAGTGAGTAATTATAAACTTTTCAACATATGATCTACTCTTCATACTTAAACAGTAAGAGGATTCTTTCCCCAGATAAGTGAAGGTTGCTGATCTTTCATCTCACTGTCACTCAAGGGTTGGTGTTTGCTCTGTCCATTCCTGGATGTGATTCTTCACGACTTGCCTTTCTGCTGCTTTCCTATGAAGTACAAATGTCTTCCCTCCCAAGGATGAGTGTATGGAAGTGTGGAAGAATGGTGGTCTGACTTGTGGGGTCAAGGAACGTTTGCTTTTGTGCTTTTGAACTTGGACTTTTTCTGTTTGGGGGAACACCTTTTTTTTGTACCTTTTTCCCCCTTTGGAGGAAGGTTTTCTGATATTTTCTGAATTCTTTTGAATGGTTGTTCCCTTTTGTCTTTACTTTTCTTTCTTCTATCCTTTTTGTTCATTTTTGAATACGTTCCTTGTCCTTCTTGGTTGACCAGGTGGTGTATGATGGAGTGGAGGTGAGTGTGTGGTTCTTTTTGATCCTTGACAGTAGAGTCCATCTATCTTTCAGCAGTACTTACAACATGAAGGCAAGTTGAGAAGTTTCATTGTGGTTACACCTCAGGAACTCTCTCAGAAGTGGGTGTTTAGCCTTTTTCCGTTCCTTACCAGCTTGAGTTCACACAGATCAGCTTCTTTCAAAAATCTGAGGATTAAATTCCCTGCATTGTTTCTATTTCAAGTACTCAGAGGAAGAACAAGCATAATTAATCAGTGACGTTGTGTTTCATGTATGTTGGTTAATCAAAAAAATTGGGCAGTCTGAATACTATAACTGAAATGCATGTACCAAACAGTTTGATCAAAATGTCTTTTTCATTGCAAAAAGAATATTTACAAGGGAACATAAAGGAAAAGAAATTAAAACATAACTGAAAATAAACTAAGCTAAGATAGATAGGAGGGTTTTCCCTTTTTCATTGGGGAGGTCTCCTGTCCCAAGGGTTCCTTTTTGCAACTTCAGCTTCCTTGGCTTCATCAATCTCCTCCTGTGTAATGGTCTCCTCCTGAGCGGATCTTTTAATCTGAGGACTTCATTTGCAGGGAGCCATTTCTCAGCACCCTTCAGTAGATCGCTGATGATTGCAACCAGGGAGTTGATTGTGGACCTCATCATGGTTCTGCCAGTGTGAAAATGGATGACTTGTTTTTCAACATCCAACAGTCTCATTTCCAACTCATAAATTCTCCTCTCCAGGTACGTTCCAAAGGCCCTGATGGCTTCTTTGGTTTCCTTACGTTCCTCAGTTTGTTTGGAGACGAGCCTGTTGAGTAGGAGCTCTGCTGTGTGATTACGCAGAGAGTTGGAAAGTATGAGGGAGTCGGCTGCTCTTCTGATTTCTCCTTGAACTGCTCGGAGTGTTGACTCATAAGATGCAGCATTGGCTTCCTTGATGGTTGCCTTGATGGTGTTGAGTTGTTGTTCTCTCTCTTCCTTCTGTTGTTCCTGAAATGTGTTGAAGGCAGAGGAGAGTTGTTCCAATCCGTCCCTTAGAGCCTTCAGCTCTTCATTGGTGCTTGTCATATCGAGTTGGGGGACGAATTGCTTTGCTGGTAGCCGCTATTCTAACTTCTTCCCCAACATTTCAAAGATCTCAGCAATCCCAATTTGCGATCTTCTTCTAGCTGAGATGGGGATTGCTTTAGTAGGGGAGGAAGTAGGTTGCTTCTTCTGCTGGCTACTGCCAATAGTAGAAGGTACAACGGGTGTTGTGCTGGGCTCATCCACTGGTGATCTGGATGATGAGGGCATGGCTACAGCTTGTTCCTCCATCAGTGGAGGAATTGCCATCACTTCTTCTTTTGCCAAAGCTTTGGCAAGAGCTTCGTCCCCAGAAGTATCGGGACAGATGACAGGGTATGACAGAGGACCTCCCAGATTGATCTGCCTGGGGCCTGTTGTCTTTGCTTTCTTCTTAGGGCGTTCTATGAGAATCCCCTTTCCTCTGTCATTTTTCTTCTGTGGCTGAGCCTCTTGCTCAGCCATTGATGTCTCTGCAGCAGATGCTGCTTCTTTTTCTGTTCTTCCCTCTCCTTGTTGCTGCCTAGGAGAGGGTTGTGGGGTGATTTGTCTTGGTGAAGAGTGAGCAGGTGGTGGGGACGGAATGTCAGAGAATGTAGAGTCTGAGTTGCTTGGGGACGTCTCCTTGGCAGCTGGTTTGGGTGCTGACATTCTGCCAGCCTTCAGCCTTTTTGCTAAAGGCCCATTGTCTTCACTCTCCAACTCCTTGTCAGAGAGGGCGATAGGTTTTGCAGAGGATGCTCCCTCTGGCTTGTTGCTGTTGAGGACCCTTTTTAGTCTCTGACTTGAATGTTCCCCCTTTCTTGGGAGAGCTTTGGCAGGAGATTTCTTCTTGCCCTGTTTGCCATCAGTAGCAACAGGGGCATCCTTCTTTACCTTGGTGGGAGGAGGGACAGTTCTCCTTGCTGGAACGTGGGCAGAAGGGGAAGATTTTGAAGGAGTAGTCTTGGTGGCCTTCTTCTGAGAGACCACAGGGGTTTCCTCTTCATCATCGCTGGTGGGGAGCATCTGAGATTGGCTGGAATAGGTTGGGTGGTGTCAATATAGGTGCTTTTAAGACCGTTCCAAGTCTTAGCATCAATGATAGATGCCACATGTTTGATGTCATCTGGGTGTTCCTCTACACCAGCTTTCAAACAGAACTTGTGATGAGGCAGGGGAGGCAGACTGTGGTCTTCCTCATGTCCCTCTTCAGGCTGTTATAGATGAGGGTTACTGCACCAAAAGGGATGTGCTTAATGATGCAGTAAATTTGGACCTGTAATGCCCAACTAGCAGAGGCTTCATGAGTGGTGGGAGTGATGTTGGAATTTGCAAACAGTGCCCAAAACCTGGTTATGTCCTTCATGCTCCCCTTGTAGAGGGACCCTTTGTAGTAGTCGGGTTTGTCGAAGGCTACTGTTTGTTTCAGGTCCTTTTGGAAGGAGAATACCTCCCTACTGTCCAAGTACTCCTGGTACGGACAGTTGGTGACGGTGGGGAGGTAGAGCACTTCCTGGACATCAGTGGGGAAAATGATACTTGTTTTCCCCTCACTGTGACCACATCAGGGGCATCTTCTTCGGGCAGCCTCCTTGTCTGGTACAGGAATTCTCCCACTAGGGAGACATTCACTTCACGGTCATCAGTGGCAAAACGCAGCCACTGAAGCTTGATTAAAGACTGCTTAAAAAATGAGGGCAGAACCAATTTGTCCTGCTGCAAGGAGATGTTCCTTTTTGGGTATAGATGAATGATGGGTTCGGTGAGTTCTGGTTCTTTGCCACGGTTGGCCACATGAGTCACCTTGATCGAAAGCTTAGTCATTTTTAGCAGAAAGGAGGTTAGGGCACAATGCAGAGGGAGAAAAGGTTCTGAGTTGAATGGAAATAGTAAAACTCAAAGGAAGCAGTGGCTGAGTTTAAGTAGACAATGGAGGAGTGAACGAAGAGTTTCTGGGACGTGGAGGTTAAGGAAAGAAGGTTGAAGAGGTAGTGGAATAGGGACGTTACAGAACGAGTGGTCAGCAGTTGGTGACCAGTTACTGATGGGATGAGTGTGAGAAGATGGAATAGTTTAGGTCAGGACGTGAGAGAGAGGGAAAAGGAAAGGGTGCAGTTGTCTTAATGGTTGAGGAGACGGTTGCTTTTTGTGCGCGCGTTTTCAAGATTTGCAATGAATGCAAACTTGATATGGCTGCGTAC